>NC_087146.1:0-35000 GCF_030705265.1 Helicoverpa armigera | reverse complement strand
ATTTAGAAAGTCTGACACTCCCTCACCACTGCTAACCCACAGCGGTGTACGCAATGGTACATAGTGGGATACGTACGGCGGGTATGGGCTTGACCTGCGCGGTGAGCAGCAGCTGGTTGCGGCGCCGCACCTGCTCGATGTCGCGCAGCAGCACGCGCCGCAGCGCCGCCTCCCGCGCGTCCGCGTCGGCCGCGGCTGCCGAGCCCCCGCCCGCCTGCTCGTCTGTACATGTCGCGTTTAATCAATGTAGTACAATATTGTGTATATGTTGAAGTTACTAGACAAGTTGTAATGACTGTGTTATTAACCGGGAATTATGTGAGTACATAGTGTTATATACGCACCCCACTGCACGCTGGCGGCGGCGCGGCTGCGAGGCCTCTTGCGCGGCGCGATGCGCACGAAGGCCGGCAGGGGGGCCGCCTCGCGCTTGTGCGGCACGAGGGGCGTCTCGCGTGGCTCGAGGCGCACGAGGGGTGCGAGGGGTGGTGCCTCGCGCTTGAGAGGCGCGGGGGGCGGTGCCTCGCGCTGGCGTCGCGGCGCGTGCTCGAGCCGCACGAGGCACACGCGCGCCTCTAGTAGCAGCTTCGGGTCTAACCACGAACACGAACAAGATAACATTATGTAATACATAATACATACATAAATAAAACAATTATTTACGGAAAACTTTTTTTTACATAAAATTTTCTATAGATTTCACAGAAAGTTAATATACAGTATATTCTTATATAAAGGTTAATTAAAAATCATACGAGTATGTTGCGGGCTCCGTGATGTAGGTTTGTACAAACCTGTATTTCAGGCCGTCACGTCATTACAGTCACAATAACGTGACGGCCTGAAATTCAGGTGTGTACAGTTTGTGTGTAGCTGCCGGTGACTGCCGGTCACTGCGTACAGCCGTCAGCCGCGCATCTCTGCTTGGACGATTCTCTTCTCGAACGCCATTATGGCAACACATAGAATAGTTTGACGCTTTTCATTAATTTTAGTTCATTTTTATAATATTAAATCTATTTCTTGGTATTTCCTTGTAAAATAAACCTGCTTCTGGTTATTAAAAATATAAACAGATAGGTATATGTATAATAACACACACAATATTGAAAGAGGCGTTAGTGAGACACTTACCGATAGCAGGCGTGTTCACTGGCACCTTCTGTTCGAGCGGTTCAGTGGTGACGTCATCGGCAGACGTGACGTCATCGGCAGGCGTGACGTCATCGTCGTCGAAGAACAGGCGGCTGCTGATAGACTCGGCCCGGCGCGTGCGCGGCAGAGGACTCTCGACTCTAGCGTCTTGCGCAGAAGGCTCACTGTCGTCGTCGTCGCTGTCGAACACTATCTCTGCGGTGACGGCGGAGGGGTCGATGCTACGCAGCACTGCTATAGTGTCGCTCGTCTCGTCACGTCTGAGCGGCTTGGCAGGACTGAGCTGCTTGCCGCAAGACTCGTCGATGACCAGGTTGTCTTCCGCGTCGGTGTCGCACTCCTCGCGTTTGGGCGCGGCGCCTGTGCAACGAGAATTGTTACTTATGTACAGGGCAGCAAGGTTGACGCTGCAAGAGATACTTACCGACGTGTGACGGAACGAGCAGCGCCGGCGCACTCGCTGACTGCGTGCTGGCGGCAGCTGAATAACAATCATAATCGTGTATTTATAAAACACTTAATCGTTCGGAAATTCGTCCAAATAAGTCGTTGTAGTGTCAAAGATTAACAAAAAAAACAAACTCCCACATTTATAATATTAGTAGTAGTAGTGATTGAGTTACCGATGTTGAGCGGTACAAGTAGATCAGGCTTGATGTCGGGCGGCTCCGGGGGCGACGCTTGTATGTCGGCGCGACCTGAAATAGTACAAAGATATAGTACAGTCTACCGCTCTACGGATGCGATTTATTTGAAAGTCGTTACAAACAGACATATTTATAAGCCTACTTGAATTTATTATTTTGAGTGCGTCTGCGCTGATGGCTGGCGTGTCTGCGCTGGTGACCAGCGTGTCTGCGCTGATAGCTGGCGTGTCTGCGCCGACAGCCGGCGTGTCTTCGCTGATAGTGAGCGTGTCTGCGCTGATGGCTGGGGCATCTGCGCTGATAGCTGGTATGTCTGCGCTGATGGGTGGGGCAACTGCGCTGATGGCTGACATGTCTGCGCTAGTGGCTGATATGTCTGCGCTGATAGCTGGCGTGTCTGCGCTGACGGCCGGCGTGTCTTCGCTGATAGCTGGCGTATCTGCGCTGATAGCTGGTATGTCTGCGCTGATGGCTGGGGCAACTGCGCTGATGGCTGACATGTCTGCGCTAGTGGCTGATATGTCTGCGCTGATAGCTGGCGTGTCTGCGCTGATGGGCGACGTGTCTGCGTCGGCGGCCGGCGTTACTGCGTCGCTGGCTGGCGTGACTGCGTGGCTGTCCGGGGAGAGCTCCCTATCCGTTTCATCGGCGCTGTCGTCCGAGAGTAACTGCTCGGGCTGAACATTAGAGTGTCAATGTGTAGCAGGTACGTTGTGTCGTATGTATTATAGCACGTGTATATCACACGTCATTATCATCACATCGACATAGTATTTGTGACACACGGCATGCATACATAGACGGTAAGTGACTCACGAGCGGCTGTCGCACGACGCGTCGCTCGGTGACCAGCTCGCGCCACGACACCTGCGCCTCCGTCGCCACGTGCGGGTACCTGCGGCACACGCGGCTTACTGACCACAGGCATAGCTCACTCGTAGCAGAATCGATGCAGTTATACAGTTAATACATGCATAGAAAGTGTATCAGTGTATGGAAAACAAGCTAAACCAACTAAAGCCAATTGATTTCGACGCTTTATGACATTAATGATTAATTCTTGGTTTGTTTGAATCGTTCGCTGAACCTATTATGATTTATGACCGAATTTGCAGCGAACAAAATATAGACACTATGTGCATATAATTGTTCGTATGGCAAACAGTGGGTGACCAAGAATGCTGCCTTGTGGAACACCATGAAAGCGCAATGTTTAATGAAGGTTTACACATTATTTTTATGTAAGTGCAATTTGAACGGATTTACTCTCTAGGAGTACGATGATGCCTTGGTTTACAATGAACAGTCAACTCTTTCTCAGTTGATTATTGGATCATTCGATGTAGTCAAAGGCCAGGAGTAAATCTACATCAAATCATTTCAAATCGAATCATTTATTCATTTTTATCAAAGTTCAGACTAAAATACAACATTATTTCTTAAAATCTAGAAGCTTTTTCGAAAGACTGGAATATACATATTATAAGGATAGTCAAACAAGTGTACAGTACTGACCGCTTGAGAATGGCGAGATGTATGGGCGCGGGCAGTGGAGGCAGCGTCGCGGGGAGCGGCGCGGGCGCGGGCAGCGGGCGGCGCCAGTGCGCGGCCAGCCGCCGCCGCGCCTGCAGCTTCAGCTCGTGCCAGCGCCGCTGCAGCACCACCAGCGACGCGCTGCGCCCGCTGCACACAAACACCGTCACTAGAGCAGTGCGACACGAGTACACACACACACACAGCCCCGCACAGTCACACTCACCTGGCGCAGTAGTCGCGGTGCAGGCGCGACCAGCGCCGCGCCAGCCGCAGCGGCTCGGCCGCGTCCTCGAGCGCGTGGCGCTGCACGAGCCGCCACAGCGCGTGCAGCGCCGCCGCCTCCTCGTGCAGCGTCACGCTCTCGTCGTCCAGCAGGCGCTGCGCCGCCACGTCCGTGTGCAGCAGCACCAGCTCCGCCACGCGCGCCGCCTCCGCCGGCACCGCGCCCACGTCCCCCGCGCGCCCCGCCGCACGCACCTGCTCCAGCGCCGCGCGCTGCACGCTCACCCTGCCGGCACGAGGCGCGTGTGAGCACGGGGCACTATACACACACCGCCACTACACACACTCACCACAGCTCGTGCAGGTCGGGCAGCGGCACGCGGCGCCGCAGCTCGCGCCGCACCAGCGTGTACAGCGCCGTGGAGCACAGCGCGCCGCGCGCCTGCGCCGCCGCCGCCAGCGCCGCCACCAGCCCGCCCGCCCACACGCGCCGCCACCACTGCCAACACACCGCCAGCCACACGTCACACGCACGCGCACACAGCCGTACGTGTCGGTACGACTGTGTGTATACTTACAGTGTGTGCGTCAACAGTACAGACGTCGCTGTCGGCACGCGGGGTGCCACTGACGGCGGTCCCTTCAGTCTTGTCGGTGTCTTCTTTGTCAGCGTGTTCACTAGCGCCGTCACCGCTCGCGGTAGCCGCGGCAGTGGGCTGGCGACAGAGGCGCGCGTGCACGGCTCGCAGCCAGCGCGGGCCCCGCTGCGGCAGCGCGTACAGCTGCGCGGCGTGGTACTCGCGCAGCCTGCCCTCCCAGTGCCGCGCCATGCGCTCCGGGATGTGCAGCTGCCGCGCCAGCCGCGCGTACGCCGCCCGCCGCCGCGCCTGCAGACCGCACCGACGCTCTCACGTGCTCAATACATACTTCCTCCTGCCCTATTCCCAATTTTATTTGGGATTGGCGCAATGTCTTCGACTTCCATTCACTCCCTTCCTACTCATGTCATCTATCTTTCAAGCATCTTTTCTTAGGTCTTCCTCTTCCTCTCCATTCATCTACATTCAGACTTAGCACACACTTTGTTGCATGCGTATCATCCCTCCTCATTACATGGCCATACCATGACAATAATAAAAATAAGTGATAATGTTCCTGTCAACATGAGTATGTGTTTGTGAGTATACAATATGTCTGCGTACTCACGGTGCGGAGGTTGTCCCGCGTGGGCGGGTCGAGCAGCGGCGCCTGCGCCACGTACGCCAGCGCAAACTGCTTCATGGACACCGACCGCACCCTGCACACACACACACACATAGCTAGCCAGTCTCCATAACACTAGTCTCCATGTTTAACCCATTGTATGCCGGAGTGCAGATTTATGCAAGACACAATTGCATACTAGTGGTTAACGTGGTTTGTGGTATACAATAATATGTAAGTTAATTATAAACAGGTCTTTCTTTAGTAATTCCACGCTCTACACCTCAGGAAATTCATCTGGCTAGAATTTCCCAACTATACAGCGTTTGGCTACCAATTCCATCTTGATTTAGATGAATACCCATCTTTTACATGGATTGTCTGCCTATCTGACTCTCTCAACCTTTCAGTTGCAAATATGAGGCAATATAACAGTTCTTTTTATTAAGTTCCTTATTACACAAAATTATTAAATTAGTGTCTAACCAAGGGGTATTGGGTTGCCCGGGTAACTGGGTTGAGGAGGTTTGATAGGCAGTCGCTCCTTGTAAAGGCCTGATACTCAGGTGAATCTGGTTAGACTGGAAGCCAACCCCAACATAGTTGGGAAAAAGGCTTGGAGGATGATGATGATGATATTCACTGTTTAACAGTCCACATCAAACTGTTTGAAACACTATAGTAGCAACCAGCCTTAACGCCAATAAGCAAAATTACTGACCACTTCTCTCAAAATATATACATTAGTTTTAGCATGAAAAAGTAACAAACAACATCCTTACAAACTTTCTTGTCTACAATAATAGTAGGATACCCCACCATCCATGGACAATACTGATATCAGCTCTGAGGTGATGCATAGGTACAGCAACTTACTCAAAGTCTCCATTGGTCTTGCTGGAGTGGCTGACGAACACGCTGGGCACGTAGTCCCGGTTCTTGCACGTCCTGCTGGGCCGGCCCGACACGAAGTGCTCGCTGCACACCACGCTGTGCGGCTCCGGCGTCCACCACTTGGAGTTGCTGCAAGCACGACACGCGTATGAGCAGTGCACTCGCTCAGCTGACTGACGGCCGCGTCTGTCGAGTTGCGACTTGTCGAGAGAACATAAGACTGCACTTACTTTCTGCGGCGAATAGTCTGGACCCATCTTTTCCTGTGGTACGATTTATACCTAGCATCAGGGAACGCAAAAAACTTCACGTTTGGGGTCGCGGAAGTGTTCGGGCACCTCGTCACACAACAGCTCTTAACAGCTGGGGCTTCACTCATTTTATATACTCATCAAGCTGCTTCGTAAACGATTTATTTTCAAAATAAACACAATTCCAGGCGACAAGCACTCGCGACATCAACACAACGCGCCACACAAACAAACGTCATTATTATGACATTGACATTCACTGACATTACCAGTGAGTGACAGCCGACCATAAACTATTTTTTTTTTCTCTGAACACGGGACTAAAGAATACCTATCCATGGAATTAATAAGTAATTCCATGTACCTAGAAATAAATTCTACAAATAATTTGTGCGTATACGTTAACTGTGGACGTATTGTGATAGAGTCTGGCCAACGAAAGAGAAATGGGACAAATTATAATCCTTAGATTTTCTTACACACATTGTTAGTTACGAGTGAAGCTTATCGAATCAAATAAGATAAAATTATGAATTGTAAAAGGAAAACAAATAGGTGCATACGTGCAACAATCAACTCCACTGATAGCTTCCTTCCTCTGACATATTTTATAAAAACCGGCCAAGTGCGAGTCGGACTCGCGCACGTAGGGTTTCGAACCACCCAAACTAGTTAATATTCTAATGGCAGTCCCGTAAAATATTTTTTTGATTCTAGTTTTCAGTATTTGTTGTTATAGCGGCAACAGAAATACATCATCTGTGAAAATTTCAACTCTCTAACTATCACGGTTCATGAGATACAGCCTGGTGACAGACGGACGGACGGGCGGACGGGCGTACAGAGGAGTGAAAACGATAGGGTCCCGTTTTACCCTTTGGGTAAGGAACCCTAAAAATTGAGTTTTTTTTTTTATCTGAATGCTTAGTAATTCATTAACAGAACTGTTTTATCTTATCACAATTTATTATGAATCGGCTACTACTTATACACTGACTAAGCGGATTGTGTACATAATCAAGAGTAACCATTCATCAAACGCTAACAATGTGAGTGAATTCATTTATTATTTCTAACCGACTCCCCAAAAGGAGGTGTTTCTAAATTGATTGCATTTTTTTAATGATTTATCCTTTATAATTTAATAGAAGATGTTGAATTGAAGACAGTATGATTAGTAGTAAAGTGCGAGCCGCCTCTGCGATGGCTTCATTTCCAATCGATCATCTGAACTGTTTCATAGTAAAGCCGTGAATTTTCATCATGAAGAGCTGTGTCCTGATCGCGCTGTTAGCGGCACTGGCGAGCTGCGTGCACGCGGCGGCCGTGCCGGTGCCGACCAACGCGCCCACCGTCGTCGGCGCCGTGCAGCCCGGAGACTGGCTCATGGGGATGTAAGTAGCACGCAAACCCAGCCGGGACACTGGCTCGAGCTGAGGTGAGCCAGAGTCCCGCCTGCACTCCACCAGGGTTGCTCACGGACTAACCGGCTGCTTCAAAGGTGTTGAACAGTCATATCCTAACAGTATGATACTGTAGCTATCACTCTTTTTATGGGGACCTGGTTAATAGACAAGTAGAAGCAGAGATAGAAGGTATCTGTATTACGTTCACTGTGTATTGTTTTAGTTCGTTATGTGATGTTGGACAGCTAGTTACAATATAGTGGTGAGTATATAATATCGGGAATGGTTGGCGGACTGATGGTACATGCTGTATGTTTCAGAGGGACTACCAATAGTGCAGCACAGCCGGACTACGTGATCACGAAGAGGCTGCGCTACACGCTGGGCAGCATGTACCGGGTGAACGCCGTGATCATCCGGGAGCTGGGCGCGGCGCAGGGGGGGGCGCCGGCCTTCGTGGGCGGGCTCGGCACCAACGACGTCACCGTGGTGCTGGTGTCGGCGCGCGGCCGCGGCCTGCACTACCGCGTCGAGCTGTGGGGACACGACACCACCGGCGCAGACCTCGGACCCGACAGACCACTCATCACAATCGCCGAATTCTAAATCCTAACTACCTCTAGTATAACAGCAGTAAAGTTTATCCTCATATATAACGTTGTATTATTTTAATTTAAATTCCTACCACCTACCTACCCACCTATTCTCCATATGATATTCTTATGAGTAAGTATTACAATTACTTATATTCATCAAATTCCATTGAATAGTGTTTGCGTCAGTAGGAGGAAAACAAGCCTATATCTAGACACACGGCAGTGTGTCCGCCAAGTTCGAGCAAAAAAGGCGACACACCGGCCGTGGGTTATATTACACGAACCATTTCGGGCCAAATTCGACCCCCCTGTAACTCAAAATCTATTTTATTTACGCATATCAAATTTCTAGTATCTGTTGAGACCCCCTCACTTATCTAAAATACAAAATTTCATTAATATACCTATTGTAGGTCTTGAGATATTGACGTCAGAAAATCGCTATTTTTACTATACACTCACTGACTGATTCACTGATTCACTGACTCACTCATCAAAAACCTAGACCACTTCCAATGGTCGTATTGACTTGAAATTTGGCATGGAGGTAGGTCTTTATGTCAAAGTAAAGGGAAAAATCAGAAAATGGCCAAGTGTGAGTCGGTTTCAAAATAATGAAGGTGTTTTATACCCGGTGTAAATTTATACCCCTAAGGAACTAAAACGAACTAAATTTATCTATATTTATATAATATATCTTCGAATGGTACAAAGGTTTGTATTTAGTCAAAGTAAAGTAAAAATCTGAAAACGGCCAAGTGTGAATCACTTTCGAAAATAACGAATGTAACTTTGATCCACGAACATAAATATGATAACATGTCATGTCAGTCAGTTGGTAAATCTAGTCATAGTTAATCTAGTTCATTTCTTTGTAAGAAACATAGTGCATATTAAAAATCTAAAAGATAGTATAAATGAGACATTTCTTTAACTAACTTCATCATAAGAAAAAATAAAATAAACAACCTTACAAAAATAAATGAACCCACCCAAAACAAAATGTGAAAGACTGTTAAGTTCGAATAAATGCCATTTATAAAGAAGTGAGATAACAGCCTGAACATATACCTCAGTTAAAAATAGTTACTTTTAATGATGATTACTTGGCAAGTTTTAATAGAAAATTAAATACTTGATTCATTGCGTTTAGTAGGTTTATAACAAGGTGTATGAAAACTTGCCAAGTAACATCATTAAAAAGTAACTATTTTTAACTGAGGTATGTGTATGGAACTTGGTACTTATTCAGATCTCACTTCTTTTATAGGCGAAGCATTCCCATATTATCGAACTTGGCAGTCTTTCACATTTTTGTTTTGGGTGGGATACATACATACATCAGAGTGATAACTAGGATAATACCTAAATGATAATGATATTTATTTTGCTAATTGATTGAAATCAACCTTGTACATGCCAAAATATTATAACTAACAAGTGATTATCTACTAAACCATTATACTTATCTTAAATTAGATTCGCGGTGACAACTGACACGCCCCGGCACGAGTGTGAGTGTTTTGACAGAACAAAAACTGTTTGTACAATCGACTGAAAGCTATCTCGAAACAAATTTCATCAAAAACGCGATTTGCACATTATGACCTTGAGGCAAAGTTTACCTGCCCTGTACACACCGGGTGGGTGGGCGGGGCATTTTTTGACGTTTCGTAAAAGATATCGTAACGCGAGTGGTGTCAAAAGAAGCGTCTCAGCAAGGGCTATCCAATGGTATGTATTTGAGAGTAAGTATAGAACAAAATTTCAAAGATTTGGTCGATAAACTGATTTTACCTAAAAGTGTCATAAATACACACAGAATAACGTTTGGTTTGCCGAAATTGGTAGGCAAAAGTGGCACTACATAGGCCCGATAAGAAAGCACATGTTTAGTCACATTTATCTATCAAAAATTAACTATCGTAGTGATAATAACTTAATTTTATGAGACAATAGCCGTTTTCCCGCAGTTTCACCCGCGTCCCGTGGGAGCTACTGCCCACACCGGTATAAAATATAGCCTATGTTACTCGCAAATAATAAGGCTTTCTAATGGTGAAAGAATATCTAAAATCGGTCCAGTAGTTTTTGAGTTTATCCATTAAAACCAAACAAACAAAATTTTCCTCTTAATTATATTAGTAAAGATAAAGATAAGCTTTCAAAAGTAAGATGAAGTTAAACATAATGTTAAATACATAACCGCAATATGCGGTTCTCTAGAGTGGTCTTACCTTCTTATAAACAAACTAATGACATCTAAATCATGACAGAAACCTAACTTAAAACAACCAAACGTAGCGAAACCTAACTTTGAGCAACCCAACAAAGTGAAACCTAACTTTGAACAACCCAACATAGTGAAACCTAACTTTGAACAACCCAACATAGTGAAACCTAACTTTGAACAACCCAACATAGTGAAACCTACCTTTGAGCAACCCAACATAATGAAACCTAACTTTGAGCAACCAAACATAGTGAAACCTAACTTTTAGCAACCCAACATAGTGAAACCTAGCTTTGAACAACCCAACATAGTGAAACCTACCTTTGAGCAACCCAACATAGTGAAACCTAACTTTGAGCAACCAAACATAGTGAAACCTAACTTTGAACAACCAAACGTAGCGAAACCTAACTTTGAGCAACCTAAAGTGAAACTAACTTGAACAACCCAACATAGTGAAACCTAACTTTGAGCAACCCAACATAGTGAAACCTAACTTTGAGCAACCAAACATAGTGAAACCTAACTTTGAACAACCAAACGTAGCGAAACCTAACTTTGAGCAACCCAACAAAGTGAAACCTAACTTTGAACAACCCAACATAGTGAAACCTAACTTTGAGCAACCATACATAGTGAAATCTAACTTTGAGCAACCATACATAATGAAACCTAACTTTGAGTTGGTGTTGAGTACAATGGGTGAAGTTTGCTCAGGATAAGGTTAGGTTTGCTCAGGGTTAGGTTAGGTTTGCTCAGGTTAGGTTAGGTTTGCTCAGGTTAGGTTAGGGTTTGCTCAGGTTAGGTTAGGTTTGCTCAGGTTAGGTTAGGCTTGCTCAGGGTTAGGTTAGGTTTGCCAGGGTTAGGTTAGGTTTGCTCAGGTTAGGTTAGGTTTGCTCAGGTTAGGTTAGGTTTGCTCAGGTTAGGTTAGGTTTGCTCAGGTTAGGTTAGGTTTGCTCAGGGTTAGGTTAGGTTTGCTCAGGTTAGGTTAGGTTTGCTCAGGTTGGTTAGGCTTTGCTCAGGTTAGGTTAGGTTAGGTTAGGTTAGGTTAGGTTAGGTTAGGTTAGGTTAGGTTAGGTTAGGTTAGGTTAGGTTAGGTTAGGTTAGGTTAGGTTAGGTTAGGTTTGACGCAGGTGCTGTCGGGGCACGGCTGCTTCGGCAAGTACCTGTGTCGCATAGGCAGGGAGCCGGACGCCGGTGCCACCACTGCGTCCATGGCGGGAGGACACGGCGCAACACACGTTCGTTCAGTGTGTTGCTTGGGAGGAGCAGCGCCGTGTCCTCACAAATGAAGTAGGAGGCGATCTGTCGCTGCCGGCCGTGGTACGGAAGATGGTCGGCAGCGCAGAGTCGTGGGACGCAGTGGTGTCCTTCTGCGAGGACGTGATGTCGCAGAAGGAAGCTGCGGAACGGGAGAGGGAGATTTCAACTGCCGATCCCGCCCGCAGCAGGCGCCCGGGCGCCGGAGGAGGGCAGACAACGCCCCTTCCGCCCCCATGAACGGGTCCAGGGCGAAGGACTTGGGGAAGTCCCCGCCCCCTATTCAACGGACCCGAGGCGGAGGCGCGCGGGTGTCGACGCGCGCCTCTGAGGCGTTGCACGGGGAGTTTAACACCTCACCCCCGTGCCCGAGGCGAGGCCCGCAAGGGGCCAGCACCAGTGCGGGGCTGCGGAAGAATTTGGATTCCCGCGGCCCCGCGCCCACGTGTAAGGAGGACACAGGGTTTTAGCCGGTAAGAGTCCGGCACACCCTCCGCCTTCCCCAGGCGGAGGAAGTCCATGAGGATTTCCCCGAGAAAAAAAAAAAAAAAAAGGTTAGGTTAGGTTAGGTTAGGTTAGGTTAGGTTAGGTTAGGTTAGGTTAGGTTAGGTTAGGTTAGGTTAGGTTAGGTTCCGGCGGCTGGTGCCCAAGCTGATGGGTGCAGCGGCGCGCTGTCAACGTTGCTTCCAACATGGGGCTCGAGCGCCGCCCAGGCGGTTGTACGTGGGAATCGTGCGGTCCATGGCCCTATATGGGGCCCCTGTGTGGGCGATGGACCTGGCGGCCAGCACTCTAGCCATTCTGCGCAGACCGCAGAGGGCGATGGCCGTCAGAGTCGTCCGCGGGTATCGCACGATTTCCTACGAGGCGGCTTGCGTCCTGGCCGGATCCCCGCCCTGGGACCTAGAGGCTAAAGTACTCGCGTCGCTGTATCGGTGGCGCGAGGAAGCGGGCACGGGACTCGAGGCCGGTGCAGCGGCAGATAGCGCAGCGCCGAGCAGAGCTCCGTCAGGTCTTGGTGGCGGAATGGCGGCAGAGGCTTCTGCGCCCTACCGCCGGCCTCGCCACCGAGGCGATCCGGCCAGTGCTCGACGACTGGCTCGGAGAAGGCACGGCTCCCTGTCGTTCAGGGTGACGCAGGTGCTGTCGGGGCACGGCTGCTTCGGCAAGTACCTGTGTCGCAGGCAGGAGCCGGACGCTCGGTGCCACCA
The DNA here is from genome assembly GCF_030705265.1 of Helicoverpa armigera. Taxonomy (NCBI): domain Eukaryota; kingdom Metazoa; phylum Arthropoda; class Insecta; order Lepidoptera; family Noctuidae; genus Helicoverpa; species Helicoverpa armigera. The sequence goes on along the minus strand of NC_087146.1, from coordinate 22,386 downwards.
CTGCGTCCATATGGAGGACACGGCGCACACACGTTCGTTCAGTGTGTTGCTTGGGAGGAGCAGCGCCGTGTCCTCACAAATGAAGTAGGAGGCGATCTGTCGCTGCCGGCCGTGGTACGGAAGATGGTCGGCAGCGCAGAGTCGTGGGACGCAGTGGTGTCCTTCTGCGAGGACGTGATGTCGCAGAAGGAAGCTGCGGAACGGAGAGGGAGATTTCAACTGCCGATCCCGCCCGCAGCAGCGCTCCGGGCGCCGGAGGAGGGCAGACAACGCCCTCTTCCGCCCCCATGAACGGGTCCCAGGGCGAAGGACTTGGGAAGTCCCCGCCCCTATTCAACGGACCCGAGGCGGAGGCGCGCGCGGGTGTCGACGCGCGCCTCTGAGGCGTTGCACGGGAGTTTAACACCTCACCCCCGTGCCGAGGCGAGGCCCGCAAGGCGGGCCAGCACCAGTGCGGGCTGCGGAAGAATTTGATTCCCGCGGCCCCGCGCCCACGTGTAAGAGGACACAGGGGGTTTTAGCCGGTAAGAGTCCGGCACACCCCTCCGCCTTCCCCAGGCGGAGGAAGTCCATGAGGATTTCCCCCGAGAAAAAAAAAAAAGGTTAGGTTAGGTTAGGTTAGGTTAGGTTAGGTTGCTCGACGAGGCGGGCAAACTCTTTGAGCGTGTCATCGCAGATCGCCTCGTCAGCCACTTGTGCAGAGAGGGCCGGACCTGGACGACAACCAGTTTGGTTTTCGTCGCGGGCGCTCCACCGTAGACGCCATAATGCGCGTGAGAGCCCTGGCGGAGGAGACGGTGTCCCGGGGTGGGGTGGTGTTGGCGGTGTCTTTAGACATCTCCAACGCGTTCAACACCCTGCCCTGGAGCTGTATTCGGGAGGCACTGAGATATCACCGCGTGCCTCCCACCTCCGTCGCACAGTAGGGGCCTACCAGAAGGTAGATGCGTCACATATCGGACATGACGGTGCCGGTCGGCACCTCATGACGTGCGGTGTTCCACAGGATCGGTGCTGGGGCCGCTCCTGTGGAACATCGGTTACGATTGGGTGCTGAGAGGCGAACTCCGTCGGGCGCCGACTTGACGTGTTATGCGGACGACACGCTTGTCACTGCCCGGGGAGCTCGCACAGGAAGCGGCGTTGATAGCCACGGCTGCGGTGTCACAGGTGGTGAACCGCATCCGGCGCCTGGGCCTGGAGGTGGCCCTCAACAAGTCGGAGGCCATGGTGTTTCATGGCCCCCGACCGGGATCACCACACATGGTCGGTGGGATCGGATAGCTGTCGAGTCCACCATGAAGTATCTGGGATTGGTGCTCGACAGCCGATGGGAATTCGGCCCCCACTTCCGGCGGCTGGTGCCCAAGCTGATGGTGCAGCGGGCGCGCTGTCAACGTTGCTTCCTAACATGGGGGCTCGAGCGCCGCCTGTGGCGGTTGTACGTGGGAATCGTGCGGTCCATGGCCCTATATGGGGCCCCTGTGGCGATGGACCTGGCGGCCAGCACTCTAGCCATTCTGCGCAGACCGCAGAGGGCGATGGCCGTCAGAGTCGTCCGCGGGTATCGCACGATTTCCTACGAGGCGGCTTGCGTCCTGGCCGGATCCCCGCCCTGGGACCTAGAGGCTAAAGTACTCGCGTCGCTGTATCGGTGGCGCGAGGAAGAGCGGGCACGGGACTCGAGGCCGGTGCAGCGGCAGATAGCGCAGCGCCGAGCAGAGCTCCGTCAGGTCTTGGTGGCGGAATGGCGGCAGAGGCTTCTGCGCCCACCGCCGGCCTCGCCACCGTCGAGGCGATCCGGCCAGTGCTCGACGACTCGGGAGAAGGCACGGCCCCTGTCGTTCAGGGTGACGCAGGTGCTGTCGGGGCACGGCTGCTTCGGCAAGTACCTGTGTCGCATAGGCAGGGAGCCGGACGCTCGGTGCCACCACTGCGTCCATGGGGGAGGACACGGCGCAACACACGTTCGTTCAGTGTGTTGCTTGGGAGGAGCAGCGCCGTGTCCTCACAAATGAAGTAGGAGGCGATCTGTCGCTGCCGGCCGTGGTACGGAAGATGGTCGGCAGCGCAGAGTCGTGGGACGCAGTGGTGTCCTTCTGCGAGGACGTGATGTCGCAGAAGGAAGCTGCGGAACGGGAGAGGGAGATTTCAACTGCCGATCCCGCCCGCAGCAGGCGCTCCGGGCGCCGGAGGAGGGCAGACAACGCCCTTCCGCCCCCATGAACGGGTCCAGGGGCGAAGGACTTGGGGAAGTCCCCGCCCCTATTCAACGGACCCGAGGCGGAGGCGCGCGCGGGTGTCGACGCGCGCCTCTGAGGCGTTGCACGGGGAGTTTAACACTCACCCCCGTGCCCGAGGCGAGGCCCGCAAGGCGGGCCAGCACCAGTGGGGCTGCGGAAGAATTTGATTCCCGCGGCCCCGCGCCCACGTAAGGAGGACACAGGGGTTTTAGCCGGTAAGAGTCCGGCACACCCTCTCCCCCAGGCGGAGGAAGTCCATGAGGATTTCGAGAAAAAAAAAAAAAAAAAAAGGTTAGGTTAGGGGTTAGGTTAGGTTAGGTTAGGTTAGGTTAGGTTAGGTTAGGTTAGGTTAGGTTAGTTAGGTTAGGTTAGGTTAGGTTAGGTTAGGTTAGGGTTAGGTTAGGTTAGGTTAGTTAGGTTAGGTTAGGTTAGGTTAGGTTAGGTTAGGTTAGGTTAGGTTAGGTTAGGTTAGGTTAGGTTAGGTTAGGGTTAGGTTAGGTTAGGGTTAGGTTAGGTTAGGGTTAGGCCAGGTTAGGTTAGGCCAGGTTAGGCCGGTTAGGCCAGGTTAGGTTAGGTTAGGTTAGGTTAGGTTAGGCCAGGCCAGGCCAGGCCAGGGCCAGGTTAGGTTAGGTTAGGTTGGATTGGGCCAGGCCAGGGGTTAGGCCAGCCAGGGTTAGGTTAGGTTAGGTTAGGTTAGGCCAGGTTAGGTTAGGCCAGGTTAGGTTAGGTTAGGTTAGGTTAGGTTAGGTTAGGTTAGGTTAGGTTAGGTTAGGTTAGGTTAGGTTAGGTTAGGTTAGGTTAGGTTAGGTTAGGTTAGGTTAGGCCAGTTAGGTTAGGTTAGGTTAGGTTAGGTTAGGTTAGGTTAGGTTAGGTTAGGTTAGGTTAGGTTAGGTTAGGGGTTAGGTTAGGTTAGGTTAGGTTAGGTTAGGTTAGGTTAGGTTAGGTTAGGTTGCAGGTTAGGTTAGGTTAGGTTAGGTTAGGTTAGGTTATTTTTTTTTTTTATAGACCATTCCACATTTATTATGCCTATAATGTTAATCTTCATACCAGTTCTCGCTGATTTTCCTCTCGTACTTTCATGCTTCATACAGTGTCTTTCACTATCCTTCCTCATTCATTCTGGGTGGGACTCCCACTTTTGTTCCTATTCTATTTTTTATTCTATTATATATTTATTTATGGGGAAATGAGTTCTTTCTCTCTTTTTATTTTATTAACCTTAATAATTATTTTTACATTCTTATATACTATTTGTTTTATTTCACTTATATTCTACCATGTTACACATTCTATCTTTCTTATGACTATTTGTAATTTCTTATGTACTACACTTACAGTTTTTATTTTATTACTATGTTTCTATGTTATAATCTATATTATAAATAAAACATAGTTTTATACACTACTGTTTCTTTTTATAACGGTTTTGGCTACATTCTCGCAGTACTCTAAAATTTATTTCTAGACCTGCCTGACATCACGTCTCTCACGGTCCCTTGTCAATATGATGCCTAGTTGGCATTCTATGTTGTATCTGTCCCGTGAGAAAATGGGACACTCTAGAATTATATGCGGGACACTCTCTTCTGGTTAGGTCGCAGACGCACGATGGCTCTCCTTACACTTGAAACGGTTCAAGTATTCTGAGAACCCACCGTGCCCTGTTAATACCTGTGTGAGAACGCCTGTTGGCCGCACCTGTTTCACAATACGGAAGGCGGCGATGGCGTCAGGAAGAAACCTTCGTCACCGAGGCCGTCTCGCCCGACACATATCTCCGATTCCACTCACCAAGCGAATCCTGACGGATTTGTCGCCTGATGTATGAAATCGGACATTGGTCGTAGTCTGGCTTCCTCCGTGACGACAATGCTGCCTCCTTCGCCAGCTCGTCCGCACGCTCATTCCCCGGCAGGCCCGCGTGGGCTTTGATCCAGAACAGAGACACAGCTTTGCTCTGGTTCAAGGCTTGAGACAAATTTGCTCGCGCGCGGACCGCCAGGATGGCGAGCCATGGTTTGACAGCGTCTGCAATGCTGCCATTGAGTCGCTGTACAAACCATAGCTCGATTCCGTGCGTTTGAGGATTACGTCTGTTGCCCTGCAAATGGCCAGGAGTTCCGCCTGGTAGACCGTGCAGTACGCGGCAAGGCTAAGTTTGAGGTTCTGGACTTCGCCCTCATTATTCCATAAGGATAATGCGGCTCCGACCTTCCCTCAATCTTGCTGCCGTCAGTGAAAATTCGCACTGTCTGCACGTTGTATGTGTCTACCTGCTGTTGATCAGCAAGGCACGAACTCCAGGGCATTTGCGTGGCTGGATGAGGGCTTCTGCAAACCTCACCACCTCTCTATCTTCTATCGCCCGGCACAAACTGGGACGACCTCTCCTCGCCGCATACAGGGCTGCTGCCTCTTGTATGCGGAGGTCTAGAGGAAGTATCCCAGAGAGCACCAGTGCGGCATTGAGAGAGAGTACGGTAGGATTTACAGAGCTTCTGGACGAATCTCTCTGGACAGAGGCAAGCCGCTTCCGTATTCCCTGCTTAGCGGTAGCGGGAGCCCAGGCGGCAGCCGCGTACGTGATGATAGGTTCGATGGTTGCTGTGTAGATGGTGTGGATTATGTCTCGATGTAGTCCCCAACTGATTTTGCGGCGCGGAAAGCTGCTATTTCGGCTGCCTTCTTGCAAACGTTTGCGGTGTGTTCGTTGAACGTGAGTTTTTCATCAATGGTGAGTCCTAAAAGCTTCATCTTTCACCATACCAATGATACCCGGCCATGTTCAGGATTGGGGTGTCGTACTTGAGCTTATTGGTTATGAGCATCGCACAAGTCTTGTGCGGTGCAAACCTGAGCTTGTTCCTGACTCCCCACTCCCGAACATGGGCGAGGGCTGCATTGGTGATCCGTGAGACTTCAGCTGCAGTGTCCCCATCCACGACGAGGACGATGTCGTCCGCAAACGCCTGGACAAAGTTCCCACGTTCCAGGTCCTGTAGTAGTGGGTCCAGAAGTAGGTTCCACAGGATTGGTCCACCGATTGACCCTTGGACACAGCCTTTGTTCGTCTCTCTTGTGCATTCCTCCCCGGCATATCGAACCCTGACTTTCCTACTGTCGAGATAGCTGTCTAGTAGCCTCCTGACATTTACCGGGCACCCTTCCTCAGCCAGTCTGACTCTAATGGCAGGCCACCAGGCGCTATCGAACGCTCCCTCTATATCCATGACACCAGGACAATTAGCTTTTTCAGCCTCAACTTGTCCTGTACGTGTTTCACTAGCGTATAGAGGGCGTCCTCGGTGCTCCTCTGGGGCATAAAGCCAAACTGACGAGTACTGAGCCGCGGCACGAGCTGCCATTTAATCCGTGCTACTATCATCCTCTCCAGGACCTTCCCCAAGACCGGCAGCAGACCTATCGGTCTATACGACTTGGGGCTCTGATAATTGTCCTTGCCCGGTTTTCTTAGGACCACCACCGTTGCCTCTTTCCAGATGTCCGGGAAATGTGTCAGTTCTAGGCATTTGTTGTATAGGGCAAGGAACGCGTCCGGGTCCTGGTAGATTGCTCGACTGCAGATATCTGATGTTAATCCATCCCTCCTGGTGCTTCGGATTGAAACCTGCCGGCGGTCTTCAGCTCCAGTGATGTAAACGGTGGATCATGGTATTCATCATGAGTCCACCCGTTTATTCGACTGGCCGCTTCCCTAATCATCCTGTGGTCTGCGTTGTCCTCTTCTTCTGTGTCCTTTGGATAGAACGTATCTGCAAGTAGGGCTGCCGATTCTCTTGGGTTTAGGAATGCACCATCGCTAAATAGGGTCAAGTCTTTCTGTCTCCTGGTGGTTCTGCCTATGATCCTGTAGATACCTTCCCACATTCCTCTCGATCTTGCTTCCGGCAAACTCCTTCCAACTGGCGACTTGGGTTTTTTTTCTTCGATCTCATACTCTTCTTTTGCTTTCAGGTACGAGTCAAGGACCATCGCTCTCCGGACCGGTGCGGCATTGCGGATGCGGTTCTTCTTTCTTGTTACCTCCTTTCTCATCAAGGCGAGCTCCTCGGACCACCACGGAATTGTAAGTTTACATTTGTTTTTAACTTGTGGAATAGCTTGTTCACATGCTTCTTGAATAATTTTTCTATATTATAACTGTCTCTTCCAATTTTGTTTGCTATTAATTAACTTTATACTTTCTAAATTTAAGTGATTTTCTTCTTTCAGTTTCTCTAAGTTTGTCTTAAATTTTTCCCAGTCCGCTTTCCTTGTGTTGAATTTTCTTGTCGTCCTGCTTATGTTCATACCCTTTTCCCTTTTTACCTTAATATTAAAAAATATCGTGTTGTGGTCCGAGGACGTTGCACTTGTGTCGACCCGCCAGTCGTCTACCAGGTCAAAGAGGTTGAGCGAGCATGCCGTGACGTCTACATGGCTTTTAAACGCTCTACCACCTCTCATGGTATCGAAAGTAGGGGTGTCGCCAGTATTCAGTACCTGAAGCTCTAACTCTTCCAGGGTCCCGGACATATCTTCACCCCTGGGGTCTTCTACAGTACTGCCCCACCAGGAACTCTTTGCGTTGGCGTCGCCACCCATCAGCAATCCACCGTTGGCCACTTCCGTTTTGATCTGGGCGATCTGGTTCAGGTATGGCCCTATCGGTTGGTCTGGCTCAAAATAGTATGAGACTACTGCGATTTCCCAGGCTTTGGTTCGGATCCCCACCACGACGATGTTGTTTGTGGTGAGTTTCGGGTGGGGGATAACATCAAGGTCATCATCAAAGACAGCTATTGCTGCCTTAACCCTCCCACTTCCTTCATCCTCGCACTGGTAGATTCTCGCACCACGGTAGCTCTTCATACTTCGCCTCGCCCCCACGTACGGCTCCTGAATCAGCGCCCATGCGATCTGCCTTTCACTGGCCTCTAATAAGAGTTCGGTGGTAGCCAGTTCCTTGCGTTGTAAGTTTGCTTGGGCCACACGGTAAGGTCTTGCTGATTGTTGGACGGGAGTGTTTCTTGGGACAACCTCAGGTATGCTACTGCCGTCCTTGCTATTATATCCCATTTCTCCTAATTGCACAATCCGAACTGAAGGCATTGTGTTCTGTTTTTCTAGCCTTGCGTGTGTGCAGTTGCAGCATATCGGTGTTGAACCCGCTAACCAATCCGGACAGTCATTTCTTAGGTGCGGTCCGCCGCAGTGACTGCACTTCTACGGTTTCCGTGCAGATTCGGCGGCTATGCCCGTATCCAAGACAGAGCGAACATTGGAGTGGGCTCTGGTCTTCGGCCCGTATCCGCTGGAGGTCGATATAAACATATCCTCTTTCTGTCACCCGTCTCCAGATGCTGGGCGAGGTACTAAGCACGATGTGTGTGTGCGGGTTGCTTTCTTCCTATATTTAACTTCTCTATCCGCCTCACCGTCGAGGCCGTGAAAGATACTCGATTCTGGTTCCTGAGTGCCTTAAGGACGTCCTCATCGGTGTTAGCCAAGAGAACGTCCCTAAGGATCAGCAACGGGTCCTTGTTCTTCACTTCCTCCACGGTGAGGTCAGTTCCATTTTCTTAAGTCTTTCCTTCACTTTGTCCCTTTCTCTTTTGTGCCGAAACTCATTATAACTTTTCTATTCTTCGTTTTTCTAACCTTTTCCACCGTGATCCATTCTTCTTTTGCATTCACTGCTTCCCGTATTTTAGTTATAACTTCTTCTCCAGTCTTGCTCATCATCCTCGGTGGTGACGGCTATGGAATGTAGAGCAGTCTGCCTAGGCAATGGATTTCCAGACTGACTTGCCGCTACGCTAGCATATGAGATCTTCTCAATATGTCTTGGCTAGAGCGTGCCTCTTTCAGTCTGTCCATCATTCCATTGCTTTCGGCGAGCTTCTTGCTGTGCTCTTCCATCACCTTCTTGGGACTGCATTTCAGTCTCCATGGTCACTGAGCAGGGGTGGGAGGGGACAGCCACTGAGTCCTGCGTCCTTACCGAGGGTGCTCGCCCACCGTCAGCCTCAGCCTCCTTTACCAGAGAGAAGAGCCTCTGCACCTGAATTGTGACATCTTCTTTATCTCTCTCTTGATGTTTTAGAGAGTGCCATTTGCTGCATCACCTTCGTGACGCACCTCTTCGCCTCAGCGGTTCTGGGGTTTCTTACGTTGGTATGTGGCACAGGTGGGCTGTCAAGTGGTATTGTCATTACCGTTCCTCTGGTCAAGGTGGATGGTTTGGCTCCCTGTTTCGGCTCGTTAATTTTAGTTGGTGATACGGATTTTCGCTGCTCCGAACCCTGCCTCCCATTCGCCCACACTCCTGCGAACACTGTGTTGCGAAGGTCCTGCCTTCGGTGGGCTTCTGTTTGGCGGGTTCGACGTTGCCCTTTACTGGTGTCCTGATACCCATCATATTGCTGGTATGAAAAGTTTTGATTTGGTACAACGTCAAAAGGGTAGTGTATAGAGTACCCCTGTCTGTATATAAAGTGTATAATAACAATTAAAGAAAAATATAAAAATAGGTAAAATAAAGAATTTAGGTGAGCAAATAATAAGACACAAAATATTAAACAATGTATGTTCGCTAATTAATTTCTTTTGTTTCAGATGCAATCACGTACACGGCTGTGTGGCCACCAGGCGCTCGTCGATGGATCTACGCACAAGGTAAGTTAGAAAGTTCTATTTCCCGCGTTAATTTAACTCTACCTACTTCAACATGATTTTGTGCCCCAGAGCGAACAGAGGTCGGGGAGGTAGAGGGATTGTCCAATAAATCTAGTGCGTCAAGCACGTCGTCTGCGAGAATGTAGCCACGTACAAGGTGTAGGTTTACTATTTTTAAAGCAATAAGACAAAAGTTTTATCTTAATCAGTACTTGTAGAGTCTTGCTCTGTCAATTTAATTTTGAAATTTGGTACCAGAACCAGTTCTGGTGTCGGAGCTCTCAGGAACCCTAATGCGTCGAAAAATTTTGAAATATAGAGTCGAAAATTTTTCGACTCTACGTAGAGTCAATCTCTATCCCTCGCCGGGTAGGTCTCCTCGAGCCCTTTCCAACGAACCCAAACACGGCTATCCTAGCTCAAAAGGTTCCCGAGAAAATCCGGTCCAAAATTCTGGTTACCAAAACAAGATGGCGGCCAGAATCCAGTTAACTGTGGTTTTCTCCGGAACCGTTTGTCCGAATCCTACCGTGCTTGGACTTTTCTGGATGGGTCGCCGAGACCCAGCCGATGGGGTAGGTTTCGGCCGAAAATTTTCAGGTCCTGAAAACTCCTGAAAACCCACAGGTCGGATAGGGAACAGCCGATGCCCCCAAAGGAAACACGATCTGCGACCTCCGGTTCGGGAGTTATTGGATTATGAAATTGGTTTGACAGTTTGAGAACTGTCAAAGACAATCTTCAGACCGGCATAACTTGCCTTCCGTAGGTCGCAGAATACTCGAGTTTGGCTTATTTTGCTTGGTTCGTCCGCCCCGACGCGCAAGGTGGTTTCCAGGCGCCCGAAATTTTTCAGCGCCAAAACGCTTGAAACCAGGTGGATCGGGTAGTTATCTCCCCAAACACCACTGTGAAATCCGCTACTCTCTGCGACCCTTGGCCCGGAGTTAGGCCCAAAGTTTTCCAAAATGGCGCCCAACTGTCAAATGCCAACTTTAACTGGCTATAACTCCGCAACCGTTCATCACAGAGACCTGCGGTTTCGAATGTGGTGCTTGGCTTGGCTTCCTCTATCCGCCGAAAATAGTTTCAGGGCTGAAAATTTCAGGTCCTGAAATCTCCTGAAAATGCATACAAAATATTCTAGTAATTGGTTGTTTGCATCCGTGAAACCCGGACTTGATAGGCCCAATAGTTCTGGAGATATTAATACATTTATGTACGAACCGCTAAAACCAAAATGGCCGAAAAATCTATTTCCGCCGTTTATGAGGTTAAAGGTGCCAACTTTGGGTTCAAATAAGACGAGATAGGGTCCTGAACCCTATCCAGAGGTCAAAATATTAAAAAAACAGTTTGTTTTTAATTAATTCAATAAAATAACAAAAAATTGAATATCTCGAGAACCAAAGGACATAGAAATCTAGTAAAACTGTTAAATTTATGATAATTATAGGGCTTTACAATGAAATTAATAAATTAAATTTTGAAAAGTTTGTCATATAAAAATGAAAAAGTGAAAAAATTGAAAATTTTGCTATATTTTGAAAATAATATTGCTAAAAATATAAACTAACTGCATGGAAGTCGCAGCTATCCGGGCGTGCGCGTCAAAACCTCGGCCCGTGAGATCAAAATCTGGAGGTTAGAATTTCTGAAGTTTTCGACACCGTGATGCGTGCGTGATTTTCGAAGGTGGGTGGTAAAGTTCAGAGATGCTCCCGTTGCGCCTTCACAAGGTGGTATGATGAGATGCAGGTCACCGATCTGGATCCAGTTATCGGACTTTGAAAGTTTTCAAAGTCCACAGATTTTCAGTTTTTCATAAATATCTCCTCACGCACAAAGTCCGGTTTATGGCACTTTCACTACTGGGTGCGCTGAGTGAGCGCAACTTTGATACCAAACACTTAACTGTAGCTCGAAAAATACCACTTTTTGAATTTTTAGCGCGGAGCGTTGCAAAACGTGGCGTTCGTGGCCGCGGACGGACGCAAACTCGGTTAGGTTAGGTTAGGTTAGGTTAGGTTAGGTTAGGTTAGGTTAGGTTAGGTTAGGTTAGGTTGGTTCAGGTTGGAAGGTTAGGTTAGTTGGTAGGTTAGGTTAGGAAGGCCAGTTAGGTTAGTTGCCAGGTTAGTGTTAGTTAGGAGGTAGGTTAGGTTAGGGGTTAGGTTAGGTTAGGCTGGAAGTTAGGTTAGGTTAGGTTAGGTTTAGGTTAGGTTAGGTTTGTGTGGGAGGTTAGGTTAAATAGGTTAGGTTAGGTTGTGGGGTTGGTTAGGTTAGGTTAGGTTAGGTTAGGTTAGGTTGGGTTTGGAGGTTAGGTTAGGTTAGGTTAGGTTAGGTTAGGTTAGGTTAGGTTAGGTTAGGTTAGGGTTAGGTTAGGTTAGGTTAGGGTTTTTTTTAAAATGCACCCGCCATCTTGGTACTGCCGTGTACCTCTGACGTTATCAGAGACTTTTATATCCTATCTGGTTCTGTGCTTCATGGTTTTGAGAAGAGAAACGCCTCAACTCAGTCTGACGCGTTTCTCGCCACTACAATTTTGCAGATTTGTTCTGCATAGGCTATGAAGTGCTCTCGTCTTTTGTCTGCGACGAGCCCATAGGCCGCCGAGTGTCACGTTTTATCAATCATTTGAGCGAGGTTGAATCTTTAGTTTCAAACATTGACACTGGAACAGTATGCTGGACAGTTTCCTCAGCCGCAGGGTCGCAGACACATGACGGCTCTCCCGACACCTGAAGCGGTACAGGTATTGGGAGAACCCCGTGGCCCGTAAAGATGTTAGTTAAAATTCCCCGCGGCTGTATTTTCCGCACCAAGCGATATATGCCCCTCGCGTCCGGGAAGAACACTCCGACGGAGGCCGTCTCGCCCGTTTTGTATCTTTGGTTCCATTCGTCAAGAGTCTCCACGAAGTTCACCTCCTGACCTGACCTGAGGACCGGAAGGAGTTAGGTTAGGTTAGGTTAGGTAGGTTAGGTTGGAAGAGCCGGTAGCTTAGGTTAGGTTAGGTTAGGTTAGGTTAGGAAGGTTAGGTTAGGTTAGGTTAGGTTAGGTTAGGTTAGGTTAGGTTAGGTTAGGTTAGGTTAGGTTGGTTTAGGTTGTGGCAGGGGGTTGGAAGGTTAGGTTGAGGTTAGGTTAGGTTAGGTTAGGTTAGGTTAGGTTAGGTTGGGAGGGTTAGGTTAGGTGGGGTTTAGGCAGGGTTAGGTTGGGAGGTTGGAGGGTTAGGTTAGGCCTTAGGTTGGGAGGGTTAGGTTAGGTTAGGTTAGGTTAGGGGTTGGTTAGGTTAGGTTAGGTTAGGTTAGGTTAGGTTAGGTTAGGTTAGGGGTTTAGGTTAGGGGTTAGGTTAGGTTAGGGGTTAGGGGTTAGGGGTTAGGTTAGGTTAGGTTAGGTTAGGTTAGAGGTTTTTGTTTTTAGGAGGTTTTTTTTTTTTTTATGTACCAATTCCGCCACATTTATTGGCGCCTATGTAATGCTAATTCTCTTTCATACCAGTTCTCGCTGATTTTCCTCTCGTACTTTCATGCTTCATACAGTGTCTTTCTACTATCCTTCCTCATTCATTCTTGTGGGTGGGACTCCCACTTTTGTTTTCCTATTCTATTTTTTATTCTATTATTATATTTATTAAAAGTTTAGTAGGGGAAATGAGTTCTCTTACTCCTTTTTTTATTTTACAACTTATTGTAATAATATTTTACATTCTTATATACTATTTGTTTTATTTCACTTATATTCTACCATGTTACACATTCTATCTTTCTTATGACTATTTGTAATTTTCTTATGTACTACACTTACAGTTTTTTGCTTCTTATTACTATGTTTCTATGTTATAATCTATATTATAAATAAAACATAGTTTTATACACTACTGTTTCTTTTTATAACGGTTTTGGCTACATTCTCGCAGTACTCTAAAAATTTATTTCTAGACCTGCCTGACATCACGTCTCTCACGTTGTCCCTTGTCAATATGATGCCTAGTTGGCATTCTATGTTGTATCTGTCCCGTGAGAAAATGGGACACTCTAGAATTATATGCGGGACACTCTTCTGCGGTTAGTAGACGCACGATGGGCTCTCCTTACACTTGAAACGGTTCAAGTATTCTGAGAACCCACCGTGCCCTGTTAATACCTGTGTGAGAACGCCTGTTGGCCGCACCTGTTTCACAATACGGAAGGCGGCGATGGCGTCAGGAAGAAACATCTTCGTCACCGAGGCCGTCTCGCCCGACACATATCTCCGATTCCACTCACCAAGCGAATCCTGACGGATTTGTCGCCTGATGTATGAAATCGGACATTGGTCGTAGTCTGGCTTCCTCCGTGACGACAATGCTGCCTCCTTCGCCAGCTCGTCCGCACGCTCATTCCCCGGCAGGCCCGCGTGGGCTTTGATCCAGAACAGAGACACATGCTCTGGTTCAAGGCTTGAGACAAATTTGTCGCGCGCGGACCGCAGGGGATGAAGCGAGCCATGGTTTGACAGCGTCTGCAATGCTGCCATTGAGTCGCTGTACAAACCATAGCTCGATTCCGTGCGTTTGAGGATTACGTCTGTTGCCCTGCAAATGGCCAGGAGTTCCGCCTGGTAGACCGTGCAGTACGCGGCATAAGTTTGAGGTTCTGGACTTCGCCCTCATTATTCCATAAGGATAATGCGGCTCCGACCTTCCCTCAATCTTGCTGCCGTCAGTGAAAATTCGCACTGTCTGCACGTTGTATGTGTCTACCTGCTGTTGATCAGCAAGGCACACGAACCAGGGCATTTGCGTGGCTGGATGAGGGGCTTCTGCAAACCTCACCATACTCTCTATCTCTCTATCGCCCGGCACAAACTGGGACGACCTCTCCTCGCCGACAGGGCTGCTGCCTCTTGTATGCGGAGGTCTAGAGGAAGTATCCCAGAGAGCACCAGTGCGGCATTGAGAGAGACAGTACGGTAGGATTTACAGAGCTTCTGGACGAATCCTCTGGACAGAGGCAAGCCGCTTCCGTATTCCCTGCTTAGCGGTAGCGGAGCCCAGGCGGCAGCCGCGTACGTGATGATAGGTTCGATGGTTGCTGTGTAGATGGTGTGGATTATGTCTCGATGTAGTCCCCAACTGATTTTGCGGCGCGGAAAGCTGCTTATATTTCGGCTGCCTTCTTGCAAACGTTTGCGGTGTGTTCGTTGAACGTGAGTTTTCATCAATGGTGAGTCCTAAAAGCTTCATCTTTCACCATACCAATGTCGACCCGGCCATGTTCAGGATTGGGGTGTCGTACTTGAGCTTATTGGTTATGAGCATCGCACAAGTCTTGTGCGGTGCAAACCTGAGCTTGTTCCTGACTCCCCACTCCCGAACATGGGCGAGGGCTGCATTGGTGATCCGTGAGACTTCAGCTGCAGTGTCCCCATCCACGACGAGGACGATGTCGTCCGCAAACGCCTGGACAAAGTTCCCACGCCGTTCCAGGTCCTGTAGTAGTGGGTCCAGAAGTAGGTTCCACAGGATTGGTCCACCGATTGACCCTTGGACACAGCCTTTGTTCGTCTCTCTTGTGCATTCCTCCCCGGCATATCGAACCCTGACTTTCCTACTGTCGAGATAGCTGTCTAGTAGCCTCCTGACATTTACCGGGCACCCTTCCTCAGCCAGTCTGACTCTAATGGCAGGCCACCAGGCGCTATCGAACGCTCCTCTATATCCAATGACACCAGGACAATTAGCTTTTTCAGCCTCAACTTGTCCTGTACGTGTTTCACTAGCGTATAGAGGGCGTCCTCGGTGCTCCTCTGGGGCATAAAGCCAAACTGACGAGTACTGAGCCGCGGCACGAGCTGCCATTTAATCCGTGCTACTATCATCCTCTCCAGGACCTTCCCCAAGACCGGCAGCAGACCTATCGGTCTATACGACTTGGGGCTCTGATAATTGTCCTTGCCCGGTTTTCTTAGGACCACCACCGTTGCCTCTTTCCAGATGTCCGGGAAATGTGCAGTTCTAGGCATTTGTTGTATAGGGCAAGGAACGCGTCCGGGTCCTGGTAGATTGCTCGACTGCAGATATCTGATGTTAATCCATCCCTCCTGGTGCTTTCTTCGGATTGAAACCTGCCACGGCGGTCTTCAGCTCCAGTGATGTAAACGGTGGATCATGGTATTCATCATGAGTCCACCCGTTTATTCGACTGGCCGCTTCCCTAATCATCCTGTGGTCTGCGTTGTCCTTTCTTCTGTGTCCTTTGGATAGAACGTATCTGCAAGTAGGGCTGCCGATTCTCTTGGGTTTAGGAATGCACCATCGCTAAATAGGGTCAAGTCTTTCTGTCTCCTGGTGGTTCTGCCTATGATCCTGTAGATACCTTCCCACATTCCTCTCGATCTTGCTTCCGGCAAAACTCCTTCCAACTGGCGACTTGGGCTTTTCTTCGATCTCATACTTTCTTTTGCTTTCAGGTACGAGTCAAGGACCATCGCTCTCCGGACCGGTGCGGCATTGCGGATGCGGTTCTTCTTTCTTGTTACCTCCTTTCTCATCAAGGCGAGCTCCTCGGACCACCACGGAATTGTAAGTTTACATTTGTTTTAACTTGTGGAATAGCTTGTTCACATGCTTCTTGAATAATTTTTCTATATATTATAACTGTCTCTTCCAATTTTGTTTGCTATTAATTAACTTTATACTTTCTAAATTTAAGTGATTTTCTTCTTTCAGTTTCTCTAAGTTTGTCTTAAATTTTCCCAGTCCGCTTTCCTTGTGTTGAATTTTCTTGTCGTCCTGCTTATGTTCATACCCTTTTCCCTTTTACCTTAATATTAAAAATATCGTTTGTGGTCCGAGGACGTTGCACTTGTGTCGACCCGCCAGTCGTCTACCAGGTCAAAGAGGTTGAGCGAGCATGCCGTGACGTCTACATGGCTTTTAAACGCTCTACCACCTCTCATGGTATCGTAGGTGTCGCCAGTATTCAGTACCTGAAGCTCTAACTCTTCCAGGGTCCCGGACATATCTTCACCCCTGGGGTCTTCTACAGTACTGCCCCACCAGGAACTCTTTGCGTTGGCGTCACCCATCAGCAATCCACCGTTGGCCACTTCCGTTTTGATCTGGGCGATCTGGTTCAGGTATGGCCCTATCGGTTGGTCTGGCTCAAAATAGTATGAGACTACTGCGATTTCCCAGGCTTTGGTTCGGATCCCCACCACGACGATGTTGTTTGTGGTGAGTTTCGTGGGGATAACATCAAGGTCATCATCAAAGACAGCTATTGCTGCCTTAACCCTCCCACTTCCTTCATCCTCGCACTGGTAGATTCTCGCACCACGGTAGCTCTTCATACTTCGCCTCGCCCCCACGTACGGCTCCTGAATCAGCGCCCATGCGATCTGCCTTTCACTGGCCTCTAATAAGAGTTCGGTGGTAGCCAGTTCCTTGCGTTGTAAGTTTGTTTGGGCCACACGGTAAGGTCTTGCTGATTGTTGGACGGGAGTGTTTCTTGGGACAACCTCAGCAGTATGCTACTGCCGTCCCTATTATATCCCATTTCCTCCTAATTGCACAATCCGAACTGAAGGCATTGTGTTCTGTTTTTCTAGCCTTGCGTGTGCAGTTGCAGCATATCGGTGTTGAACCCGCTAACCAATCCGGACAGTCATTTTAGGTGCGGTCCGCCGCAGTGACTGCACTCTCTACGGTTTCCGCAGATTCGGCGGCTATGCCCGTATCCAAGACAGAGCGAACATTGGAGTGGGCTCTGGTCTTCGGCCCGTATCCGCTGGAGGTCGATATAAACATATCCTCTTTCTGTCACCCGTCTCCAGATGCTGGGCGAGGTACTAAGCACGATGTGTCCTGTGTGCGGGTTTCTTGCTTTCTTCCTATATTTAACTTCTAACCTATCCGCTCACCGTCGAGGCCGTGAAAGATACTGATTCTGGTTCTGAGTGCCTTAAGGACGTCCTCATCGGTGTTAGCCAAGAGAACGTCCCTAAGGATCAGCAACGGGTCCTTGTTCTTCACTTCCTCCACGGTGAGGTCAGTTCCATTTTTCTTAAGTCTTTCCTTCACTTTGTCCCTTTCCTCTTTTGTGCCGAAACTCATTATAACTTTTCTATTCTTCGTTTTTCTAACCTTTTCCACCGTGATCCATTCTTCTTTTGCATTCACTGCTTCCCGTATTTTAGTTATAACTTTTCTCCAGTCTTGCTCTCATCCTCGGTGGTGACGGCTATGGAATGTAGAGCAGTCTGCCTAGGCAATGGATTTCCAGACTGACTTGCCGCTACGCTAGCATATGAGATCTTCTCAATACTGTCTTGGCTAGAGCGTAGTGCCTCTTTCAGTCTGTCCATCATTCCATTGCTTTCGGCGAGCTTGCTGTGCTCTTCCATCACCTTCTTAAGGGACTGCATTTCAGTCTCCATGGTCACTGAGCAGGGGGGTGGGGAGGGGACAGCCACTGAGTCCTGCGTCCTTACCGAGGGTGCTCGCCCACCGTCAGCCTCAGCCTCCTTTACCAGAGAGAAGAGCCTCTGCACCTGAATTGTGACATCTTCTTTAATCTCTCTTGATGTTTTAGAGAGTGCCATTTGCTGCATCACCTTCGTGACGCACCTCTTCGCCTCAGCGGTTCTGGGGTTTCTTACGTTGGTATGTGGCACAGGTGGGCTGTCAAGTGGTATTGTCATTACCGTTCCTCTGGTCAAGGTGGATGGTTTGGCTCCCTGTTTCGGCTCGTTAATTTTAGTTGGTGATACGGATTTTCGCTGCTCCTCGAACCCTGCCTCCCATTCGCCCACACTCCTGCGAACACTGTGTTGCGAAGGTCCTGCCTTCGGTGGGCTTCTGTTTGGCGGGTTCGACGTTGCCCTCTTTACTGGTGTCCTGATACCCATCATATTGCTGGTATGAAAAGTTTTGATTTGGTACAACGTCAAAAAGGGGGTAGTGTATAGAGTACCCCTGTCTGTATATAAAGTGTATAATAACAATTAAAGAAAAATATAAAAATAGGTAAAATAAAGAATTTAGGTGAGCAAATAATAAGACACAAAATATTAAACAATGTATGTTCGCTAATTAATTTCTTTTGTTTCAGATGCAATCACGTACACGGCTGTGTGGCCACCAGGCGCTCGTCGATGGATCTACGCACAAGGTGTTAGGAAAGTTCTATTTCCCGCGTTAATTTAACTCTACCTACTTCAACATGATTTTGTGCCCCAGAGCGAACAGAGGTCGGGGAGGTAGAGGGATTGTCCAATAAATCTAGTGCGTCAAGCACGTCGTCTGCGAGAATGTAGCCACGTACAAGGTGTAGGTTTACTATTTTTAAAGCAATAAGACAAAAGTTTTATCTTAATCAGTACTTGTAGAGTCTTGCTCTGTCAATTTAATTTTGAAAATTTGGTACCAGAACCAGTTCTGGTGTCAAGGAGCTCTCAGGAACCCTAATGCGTCGAAAAATTTTGAAATATAGAGTCGAAAATTTTTCGACTCTACGTAGAGTCAATCTCTATCCTCTCGGCAGGTGGTCTCCTCGAGCCTCTTTCAACGAACCCAAACACGGCTATCCTAGCTCAAAAGGTTCCCGAGAAAATCCGGTCCAAAATTCTGGTTACCAAAACAAGATGGCGGCCAGAATCCAGTTAACTGTGGTTTTCTCCGGAACCGTTTGTCCGAATCCTACCGTGCTTGGACTTTTCTGGATGGGCTCGCCGAGACCCAGCCGATGGGTAGGTTTCAGGCCGAAAATTTTCAGGTCCTGAAAACTCCTGAAAACCCACAGGTCGGATAGGGAACGTCCAGCCGATGCCCCTACAAGTTTCTGCGACCTCCGGTTCGGGAGTTATTGGATTATGAAAATTGGTTTGACAGTTTGAGAACTGTCAAAGACAATCTTCAGACCGGCATAACTTGCCTTCCGTAGGTCGCAGAATACTCGAGTTTGGGCTTATTTTGCTTGGTTCGTCCCGCCCCGACGCGCAAGGTGGTTTCCAGGCGCCCGAAATTTTTCAGCGCCAAAACGCTTGAAACCAGGTGGATCGGGTAGAAGTTATCTCCCCAAACACCACTGTGAAATCCGCTACTCTCTGCGACCCTTGGTTCCGGAGTTATGAAGGCCCAAAGTTTTCCAAAATGGCCGCCCAACTGTCAAATGCCAACTTTAACTGGCTATAACTCCGCAACCGTTCATCACAGAGACCTGCGGTTTCGAATGTGGTGCTTGGCTTGGCTTCCTCTATCCGCCGAAAATAGTTTCAGGGCTGAAAAATTTCAGGTCCTGAAATCTCCTGAAAATGCATACAAAATATTCTAGTAATTGGGTTGTTTGCATCCGTGAAAACCCGGACTTGATAGGCCCAATAGTTCTGGAGATATTAATACATTTATGTACGAACCGCTAAAACCAAAATGGCCGAAAAAATCTATTTCCGCCGTTTATGAGGTTAAAGGTGCCAACTGGGTTCAAATAAGACGAGATAGGGTCCTGAACCCTATCCAGAGGTCAAAATATTAAAAAAACAGTTTGTTTTTAATTAATTCAATAAAATAACAAAAAATTGAATATCTCGAGAACCAAAGGACATAAAAATCTAGTAAAAACTGTTAAATTTATGATAATTATAGGGCTTTACAATGAAATTAATAAATTAAATTTTTTGAAAAGTTTGTCATATAAAAATTTTGAAAAAGTGAAAAAATTGAAAATTTTGCTATATTTTTGAAAATAATATTGCTAAAAATATAAACTAACTGCAGTCTTGTTGTCCGGGCGTGCGCGCAGCAGGATCCGCAGAAAAAATATGGGGTACTGCCTGAAGAATTTTCAGGACAGCGGGTCAAAGTTCCAACTTTCAATATTTATTATCTTTGTAACCAGGTGAGATAAAAATCTGGTCTAAACGCTATTGTACTTATCTCACAGGGTCCGTCTTCTGAAAAGGTGATGTCGCTGCGAGGTCTGGATCTTCGGCCTCGTGGTCAAAGTTGAGGTTAGAATTTTTAGTTTTTTGACAATTTCTCCGTGATGCGTGGGTGGATTTTCGCGAAGGTGGTGTTCAGAGATGCTCCTTGCTGCGCCTCACAAGGTGGTATGATGAGATGTGCAGGTCACCGATCTGGATCCAAAGTTATCGGACTTTGAAAGTTTTCAAAGTCCACAGATTTTCAGTTTTTCATAAATATCTCCTCACTGCACAAAGTCCGGTTTATGGCACTTTCACTACTGCGCTGCAGTGAGACGCAACTTTGATACCAAACACTTAACTGTAGCTCAATACCACTTTTGAATTTTTACGGAGCTGTGGTTCAGGTCGCGGATCTGGATCCAAAAAAAAATTAGGTTTGGTTGGTTAGGTTAATAGGTTAGTTAGGTTAGGTTAATAGGGTTTGCCAGGTTTTCAGTTAGGTTGGTTAGGGTTGGCCAGGTTAGGTTAGGCTTGGCCAGGGTTGGTTAGGCAGGCTGGTTTGCCAGGCCAGGCCAGGTCAGGCCAGGCCAGGCCAGGCAGGCCAGGGCCAGGCCAGGCCAGGCCAGGCCAGGCCAGGCCAGGCCAGGCCAGGCCTGCAGGCCAGGCCAGGCCAGGCCAGGCCAGGCCAGGCCAGGCCAGGCCAGGCCAGGCCAGGCCAGGCCAGGCCAGGCCAGGCCAGGCCAGGCCAGGCCAGGCCAGGCCAGGCCAGGCCAGGCCAGGCCAGGCCAGGCCAGGCCAGGCCAGGCCAGGCCAGGCCAGGCCAGGCCAGGCCAGGCCAGGCCAGGCCAGGCCAGGCCAGGCCAGGCCAGGCCAGGCCAGGCCAGGCCAGGCCAGGCCAGGCCAGGCCAGGCCAGGCCAGGCCAGGCCAGGCCAGGCCAGGCCAGGCCAGGCCAGGCCAGGCCAGGCCAGGCCAGGCCAGGCCAGGCCAGGCCAGGCCAGGCCAGGCCAGGCCAGGCCAGGCCAGGCCAGGCCAGGCCAGGCCAGGCCAGGCCAGGCCAGGCCAGGCCAGGCCAGGCCAGGCCAGGCCAGGCCAGGCCAGGCCAGGCCAGGCCAGGCCAGGCCAGGCCAGGCCAGGCCAGGCCAGGCCAGGCCAGGCCAGGCCAGGCCAGGCCAGGCCAGGCCAGGCCAGGCCAGGCCAGGCCAGGCCAGGCCAGGCCAGGCCAGGCCAGGCCAGGCCAGGCCAGGCCAGGCCAGGCCAGGCCAGGCCAGGCCAGGCCAGGCCAGGCCAGGCCAGGCCAGGCCAGGCCAGGCCAGGCCAGGCCAGGCCAGGCCAGGCCAGGCCAGGCCAGGCCAGGCCAGCCTGTGGCCAGGCCAGGCCAGGCCAGGCCAGGCCAGGCCAGGCCAGGCCAGGCCAGGCCAGGCCAGGCCAGGCCAGGCCAGGCCAGGCCAGGCCAGGCCAGGCCAGGCCAGGCCAGGCCAGGCCAGGCCAGGCCAGGCCAGGCCAGGCCAGGCCAGGCCAGGCCAGGCCAGGCCAGGCCAGGCCAGGCCAGGCCAGGCCAGGCCAGGCCAGGCCAGGCCAGGCCAGGCCAGGCCAGGCCAGGCCAGGCCAGGCCAGGCCAGGCCAGGCCAGGCCAGGCCAGGCCAGGCCAGGCCAGGCCAGGCCAGGCCAGGCCAGGCCAGGCCAGGCCAGGCCAGGCCAGGCCAGGCCAGGCCAGGCCAGGCCAGGCCAGGCCAGGCCAGGCCAGGCCAGGCCAGGCCAGGCCAGGCCAGGCCAGGCCAGGCCAGGCCAGGCCAGGCCAGGCCAGCCAGGCCAGGCCAGGCCAGGCCAGGCCAGGCCAGGCCAGGCCAGGCCAGGCCAGGCCAGGCCAGGCCAGGCCAGGCCAGGCCAGGCCAGGCCAGGCCAGGCCAGGCCAGGCCAGCCAGGCCAGGCCAGGCCAGGCCAGGCCAGGCCAGGCCAGGCCAGGCCAGGCCAGGCCAGGCCAGGCCAGGCAGGCAGGCCAGGCCAGGCCAGGCCAGGCCAGGCCAGGCCAGGCCAGGGCCAGGCCAGGCCAGGCCAGGCCAGGCCAGGCCAGGCCAGGCCAGGCCAGGCCAGGCCAGGCCAGGCCAGGCCAGGCAGGCCAGGCCAGGCCAGGCCAGGCCAGGCCAGGCCAGGCCAGGCCAGGCCAGGCCAGGCCAGGCCAGGCCAGGCCAGGCCAGGCCAGGCCAGGCCAGGCCAGGCCAGGCCAGGCCAGGCCAGGCCAGGCCAGGCCAGGCCAGGCCAGGCCAGGCCAGGCCAGGCCAGGCCAGGCCAGGCCCAGGCCAGGCCAGCCAGGCCAGGCCAGGCCAGGCCAGGCCAGGCCAGGCCAGGCCAGGCCAGGCCAGGCCAGGCCAGGCCAGGCCAGGCCAGGCCAGGCCAGGCCAGGCCAGGCCAGGCCAGGCCAGGCCAGGCCAGGCCAGGCCAGGCCAGGCCAGGCCAGGCCAGGCCAGGCCAGGCCAGGAGGCCAGGCCAGGCCAGGCCAGGCCAGGCCAGGCCAGGCCAGGCCAGGCCAGGCCAGGCCAGGCCAGGCCAGGCCAGGCCACA